>NC_091461.1:120910864-120918364 GCF_027789765.1 Dendropsophus ebraccatus | reverse complement strand
ATTTTAAATAATATCTCCTATCTATCTATCTATCTATCTATCTATCTATCTATCTATCTATCTATCTATCTATCTCCTATCTATCTATCTCCTATCTATCTCCTATCTATCTATCTATCTATCTATCTCCTATCTATCTATCTATCTCCTATCTATCTATCTATCTATCTATCTATCTATCTCCTATCTATCTATCTATCTATCTCCTATCTATCTATCTATCTATCTATCTATCTATCTATCTATCTCCTATCTATCTATCTATCTATCTATCTATCTATCTATCTATCTATCTCCTATCTATCTATCTATCTATCTCCTATCTATCTTCTATCTATCTATCTATCTATCTATCTATCTATCTATCTATCTATCTCCTATCTATCTATCTATCTATCTATCTATCTATCTATCTATCTCCTATCTATCTATCTATCTATCTATCTCCTATCTATCTTCTATCTATCTATCTATCTATCTATCTATCTATCTCCTATCTATCTATCTATCTATCTCCTATCTATCTATCTATCTATCTATCTATCTATCTCCTATCTATCTATCTATCTATCTCCTATCTATCTATCTCCTATCTATCTTCTATCTATCTATCTATCTATCTATCTATCTATCTCCTATCTATCTATCTATCTATCTATCTATCTATCTCCTATCTATCTATCTATCTATCTATCTATCTATCTATCTATCTCCTATCTATCTATCTATCTATCTTTCTATCTATTTCCTATTTATGTAATTTATTAAATTTTTCAGTTTTTATTTCACACCTTGGAGTAGGAAATCCCCCGATCTCTTCTTGTCACTATATTTTCCTTTTCTTGTCTAGTCTCAGGTCCAGTCTGGGATTTCACTGGGATGAGCAGATGAACAGGTTTGTAATGTTTAGCAGCGATTTCCTATGTAAAACCAATCACCAATATATATAATTCTATATATTCCTAAGGAGAAATCCCCTGGACTCGTGCAGCTCCCTACAGTCACCCCTACAGTCCCCCCTATAGTCACCCCTACAGTCACCCCTATAGTCACCCCTATAGTCACCCCTACAGTCACCCCTACAGTCACCCCTACAGTTACCCCTACAGTCACCCCTACAGTCACCCCTACAGTCACCCCTACAGTCACCCCTATAGTCACCCCTACAGTCACCCCTACAGTCCCCCCTACAGTCACCCCTATAGTCACCCCTACAGTCACCCCTACAGTCACCCCTATAGTCACCCCTACAGTCACCCCTATAGTCACCCCTACAGTTACCCCTACAGTCACCCCTATAGTCACCCCTACAGTTACCCCTACAGTCACCCCTATAGTCACCCCTACAGTTACCCCTACAGTCACCCCTATAGTCACCCCTACAGTTACCCCTACAATCACCCCTACAGTCACCCCTACAGTCCCCCCTACAGTTACCCCTACAGTCACTCCTATTGTCCCCCCTACAGTCCTTCCTATAGTCCCCCCTAAAGTCACCCCTACAGTCACCCCTATAGTCCCCCTACAGTCACCCCTACAGTCACCCCTATAGTCACCCCTACAGTTACCCCTACAATCACCCCTACAGTCCCCCCTACAGTCACTCCTATTGTCCCTCCTACAGTCCCCCCTACAGTCACCCCTATAGTCCCCCTACAGTCACCCCTACAGTCCCCCCTACAGTCCTCCCTATAGTCCCCCCTAAAGTCACCCCTACAGTCACCCCTATAGTCCCCCTACAGTCACCCCTACAGTCACCCCTACGGTCACCCCTATAGTCACCCTACAGTCACCCCTACAGTCCCCCCTACAGTCACCCCTATAGATGACGATCACATCGGGAGCGATCTGATCTTCCGATCCCATCGATCACGTGGTCCTCTTCTCCATCATCCTCGGTGACATCTGTAGCTCCTGCACTTCCTATTGTTTCCATACAAGTTTCGTGTAGATGAAGATACTGAATAATAATAATCCTTCTGCAATTATCATTAACCCCTCAGTCCCCGAACTCCTCATCTAGAAATACAAAGAATACAGGGAGCTCCGGCCTCAGCCCTCAAAGAGTTAAAGAAATTGGGATTGTTGGGGGGGGGGGGGGGGTATTTCTGAGCTTCTTCCTCCCGATCACATAAAGCTGGGGGGGGGGGATATTCATTATTGTAATATTGGTTTGGAGGTAATTACTTTTAATGTCAGAAAGATTAAGGTTAATATCATCTCTATTAGGCTGCTGCTTGGTAATTAAAAGTGGCGCAGAGGCTTCTGGGAACAGATGGAGGCTGCTCGCTGTGATTCACTGAGTAAACAGAGGGAGAGGCCGGGGATGAGCAGCGGCAGTCAGTGCGACTATTGTGCGGATCGGATGCGACATTCGTGCGAACATTTCCCTCATCTTCCTCAGGCAGCTCATGGCCGGGAGTCAGGGTGGTTTCCTCTAAGAACCAGAGAATTTAAAAAGTGTTTATTAACTGTTTTTGCTCAGTAAATTAGAATTGTGTTTAGTCCAAATAAAATTCGAAAACTTTTCTGTATCTGCAAGTAATAAAAAAAAGTCTCAGAACTTATTCTTGTAAATTCTTGCTGACTGATCTGATTGTCATATAGAAGGAAATGGGAAACAATTGATATCAAAAGATACTGAGGGTTCTAATAATAATAATGTAGTGTACAGGTCACGTGTTCCCCAACCTGTTCTGCTGCAAAACTACAACTCTCAGCATGGAGCACAGTCAGCATGCTGGGGTTTTGCAGCAGTGGTAAAGCGCCAGGTTTGGGGGAAAAAAATATATCTAGATCATGTAAAGTTATTCTGTATAAATCTCAGCCTGTGAATAATATTAATAATAATAATAATAACGGTTTTATTGTATTTAATATTTTATTATTTAATATTTATATATTATTTTTATTATTGTTATTTTTATTATCATTATTTTATTCGTTTTTGTGGTTTATTCTGGTCTCATTGTATCAGTTTAGTGTCTTTCTCCATGGAGAACAATCTATTGGTTCAGAACTTCTGTAATCTGGAGATCCTCCTCATCCTCCTCCTCATCCTCCTCATCCTCCTCCTCACCCTCCTCATCCTCCTCCTCATCCTCCTCTATCAGTGCCCCATGTTTTGCACCGATGATCTCGGTTTCCTCTCTGAATATAATGTCGCTTCTCTGCGCTCTTTCTGATTTGTTGCATCTGAAATAAGAGATTGTTTTAGTTTTTGTTGGGGGGGGGGGTGGATTTTTCAGGGGGAGAAGAAAGAAAAAGTACAAATGTGTTTATATAGTAATAAATAACACAACATCTATCGTCATTCACCATCTACCTAATCGATTTGAACACATATAATATGTATAAGGAAACAATTCCGATAGTTTGTGATCAGTTATTTCTAAACTTTTATCCAGAATCCATTACGGGGCGGAATATTCTCACATATCGGAGATAAACGGGTTTGTATCATGGAAACTCTCAAGAGAAATTGTTCAACACGTTATCAAGTGTGAACATGTCCTAAATACACCTGACTAGAAAAATGTCACTATCATCACCAGAGAGCTATCCTCTATCTATCTATCTATCTATCTATCTATCTATCTATCTATCTATCTATCTATCTATCTCCTATCTATCTCCTATCTATCTATCTATCTATCTATCTATCTATCTATCTATCTATCTCCTATCTATCTCCTATCTATCTATCTATCTATCTATCTCCTATCTATCTATCTCCTATCTATCTATCTCCTATCTATCTCCTATCTATCTATCTATCTATCTATCTATCTATCTATCTATCTATCTCCTATCTATCTCCTATCTATCTATATATCTATCTATCTATCTATCTATCTATCTATCTATCTATCTATCTATCTATTTATTATCTATCTCCTATCTATCTATCTATCTATCTCCTATCTATCTCCTATCTATCTATCTATCTCCTATCTATCTATCTATCTATCTATCTCCTATCTATCTCTCTATCTATCTATCTATCTATCTATCTATCTATCTATCTATCTCCTATCTATCTATCTATCTATCTATCTCCTATCTATCTATCTATCTATCTATCTATCTATCTCCTATCTACCTATCTCCTATCTATCTCCTATCTATCTATCTATCTATCTATCTATCTCCTATCTATCTATCTCCTATCTATGTATCTATCTATCTATCTATCTATCTATCTATCTCCTATCTATCTATCTATCTATCTATCTATCTCCTATCTATCTCTCTCCTATCTATCTATCTATCTATCTATCTATCTATCTATCTATCTATCACCTATCTATCTATCTATCTATCTATCTCCTATCTATCTCCTATCTATCTATCTATCTATCTATTTATTATCTATCTATCTATCTATCTATTTATTATCTATCTATCTATCGATCGATTTTCACCTGCACAACCCGCACATGGCAGACCGGACTAGGCGGTAATATATATATATATATCTGAATATCTATGATCACACATGGTGTAAACAATCATCTTTGTTGTAACTTTTGTTGTAAAGCAGAACATACAGTAAAATACTAAAGAACTAAAAAATATAAAACAACCCAAAGCAGCAGATCCTTCCATCTCTACTACTTCTTCAAAGAAGTGATGATATAATAACTAACTATAATAAACTTAAAATGGATCCTGTTTGTGAGGACAATGTAGCGAAAAAGAATGACATTGTAATAAGCTTATCATAGTTATAATAACATCTATATCCTAAATACTATAGATCTATAATAAATAATACAAAAAAACAAGATTAAATACAACATATTGTCAATGGATATAAAGTTGTATAATTGTCAATTAGTTAAAATGAATAAAATACAAATATATACAAATAATTTACTGCTCCTAGAGGATTCTGGGAAACTTTCTGCAGCGATAAAAGAAATACTCACCCTGACAATCTATAATAATTCTCATATCGTCCATTTCCCATCCACAGACAGAGGAGCTAATAGATAGATTATTATAAATACTCATTGTAATAACAGTCATTGTTTAGAATAATTATATGAAATAATGTCACATAGTAATAAAAATAATAACAATAATAATAATAGTAATATAAGCAAATGATTATAATAAATTATATTATTATTATTATATAAAATAAATCTAATGAAACTTACTAATTGTTACTATTTATTTAATGATTTATTTTATAATAATAAATGAGTATTGTGCTGTATTATATTGTGTTGTATAGAGTTGTATAGTATTTTATTATATTGTATTGTATTATATTGTGTTGTATTGTATTTTATATTATATTGTATTGTGTTGTATTGTATATTATATTATATTGTGTTGTATTGTATTATATTGTGTTGTGTTTTATATTATATTGTATTATATTGTGTTGTAGTTGTTGTATTGTATTATATTGTGTTGTAGTTGTTGTATTGTATTATATTGTGTTGTTGTTGTATTGTATATTGTATTGTATTGCACCCTTGATATCATGCATGAGTGTGATCCATTAGTAATATAGTCTATAAAATGTGTTTCCTTCTATACTCCTAATATAATAGTGTATCTGCTGTGTGTATGTGTGGAGTTGGCTGTGGATGAGGCAGGGGGTCTCCTCAGGATCGCAAACCAGAATCTATACAAGTGTCTCTCCTTCCTCCTCCTCCTCCTCCTCCTCCTCCTCCTCCTCCTTCTCCTCTGTTATCAGCTTGAAACAGTAGAACAAGTCCCTGACCAATCAGAAGTGAGTTTCTCCCCTGGCCTGACCAATAGGAGGGTGGACATTGTTCTCAGCATTTGTCTAATGAGTGATGAACAATTGAGGATGAGGAGCTGCTGCCTGGAGCTGGGCTGGGACTTCGTCTTCTTCTGACTTGTAACTCCTTAGTGCAACTTACAAGTAGTTCTGCAAGGACCGAGCTGGAGACTGGGAGGCTGGAGACTGGGAGGCTGGAGACTGGGAGGCTGAGAGGCTGGAGGGGGTCTGAGGCCATCATCCACCCCAGGTAACACAGGTAGAGAGCAGGGGGCTGCCTGTTGGGTCTCCTGGGCTGGTGGTCTTAGGGGCTTTATGTCCCTCTGTAGATGAGAGTCCAGCTCTGTAGTTAAAGGATTTCTCCATAGGGCATTGGGTCTCCTGTATAATGGTGTCTGGCTATAATAAGCTTGTATGACGTCATTCTATGTCTATAAGGTTGGATTTTCCCACTGGCAGTGCTGATCGCTGTGGGTGTATACACCTATATACTGCTATATACTGTCCATAGACTTCTATAATAGTGGATGTAGATTGCTGACTGTCTGTAGATCTAGATAAGTGGGACCCCCTAGGATGGAGATCAGCGGGGCCCCTTCTGGCTCCCAGGTCCCCCAGACCCCCACCCCCACCTCTATCCCAGTGACTGTGGCCGGGACCCTCCTGCGGGGCCCCCAGCTGCTCCTCCGCGCAACCGAGAAATACCCCCGCACCCCGAAGTGCGCCCGCTGCCGGAATCACGGGGTGGTCTCCGCTCTCAAGGGCCACAAGCGCTATTGTCGCTGGAAGGACTGTATGTGCGCCAAGTGCACGCTGATCGCGGAGCGCCAGAGAGTCATGGCCGCGCAGGTCGCGCTCCGCAGGCAGCAGGCGCAGGAGGAGAACGAGGCGCGGGAGCTGCAGCTGCTTTACGGCACCGCGGAGGGGCTGGCACTGGCGGCGGCCAACGGCATCATCCCCCCCAGGCCAGCCTATGAGGTCTTCGGCTCCGTCTGTCCCGACAATGGCGCAGGTAAGAGCTCACTCACTCTAGGCGACATTCTTATGTTTAATGTATTTTCAATGAGATCCAAATAACATCTAAAACATAAAATATAGAAAGTAAAATATTGACAAATCTGATGGCGGATTAACAGAAGGAAAGTCTGTATATAATTGGGGGTGTACAGGAAGGGAGCAGAAATCAAAGAAATATTATATAATTGGGGGTGTACAGGAAGAGAGCAGAAATAGAAATAATATATAATTGGGGGTGTACAGGAAGGGAGCAGAAATAGAAGACATAATATATAATTGGGGGTGTACAGGAAGAGAGCAGAAATCAAAGAAATAATATATAATTGGGGGTGTACAGGAAGGGAGCAGAAATCAAAGAAATAATATATAATTGGGGGTGTACAGGAAGAGAGCAGAAATAGAAGACATAATATATAATTGGGGGTGTACAGGAAGGGAGCAGAAATAGAAATAATATATAATTGGGGGTGTACAGGAAGAGAGCAGAAATAGAAGACATATTATATAATTGGGGGTGTACAGGAAGGGAGCAGAAATCAAAGAAATAATATATAATTGGGGGTGTACAGGAAGAGAGCAGAAATAGAAGACATAATATATAATTGGGGTGTACAGGAAGAGAGCAGAAATAGAAGAAATATATAATTGGGGGTGTACAGGAAGGGAGCAGAAATAGAAGACATAATATATAATTGGGGGTGTACAGGAAGAGAGCAGAAATA